>NC_080572.1:117409927-117414927 GCF_030247185.1 Malaya genurostris
ATAAAATGAAGCGTTCACTCAAGCAACATTCCAAACGCTCTTTTGCAGAAATGTTGAAATGTGCTACGCCACCTACCGAAAATCCTTACGCTTACTTGTCAACTGACGAGAGCGAATATGATGACCCCCTCGAAGGTACATCTTCGGCTGTCCCTCATAGCTCATCAATTAGAAAGAGAAGAAATAAATCTTCTCAAAAGCTCCCCAGTAAGGGTTTGAAGATGTCCTCTGATGGGTTCCGAAAAATTACAACAACTGGTAGTGATGGCAAAAAACCAGAGAAAAAAGCTCCAGGCCTTGGAAAATTAAATTCCGAGCAAGAATTTCCATCACTTCCTGGGACTTCAAAACCCCCGAAAGTCCCTAAAGATCAGTCAGAAAATTTACCAAATACTGGGTTTGTTAAATTCTCTGATATTGTGGACTGGATCATGTCTACTTTCAATATTTCTGAACCTCTTAAAAGCCTGATAATGGCTTTTATTCCTACAGTTAAAACATTCTTGAAGCAGTTGACTGCAAAATGGCCCCTTCTTTCAGCGATCGTATCCTTCGATGGCTAAGACACCCACCGAGGCCACGGATACAATCACTGTTATACAGTGGAATTGTAGAAGTATCATCCCAAAAATAGATCCTTTCAAATTTCTAGTAAATAATCTGAAATGTGACGCATTTGCATTGTGCGAAACTTGGCTAACTTCTGAAATACCCTTAAGCTTCCACGATTTTAACATTATTCGTCTGGATCGAGATGATTCCTATGGAGGAGTACTTTTGGGGATCAAAAAGTGCTATTCTTTCTATCGCATTAACCTCCCCTCGATACCAGGTATTGAAGTTGTCGCATGTCATGTTACAATCAAAGGCAAGGACCTTTGCATTGCTTCCATCTACATTCCTCCAAGAGCTTCGGTTGGGCATCGGCGGCTCAATGATATCATAGAGCTTCTTCCCGCACCGACGTTGGTTTTAGGAGACTTTAACTCACACGATACGGGATGGGGCTGTTTTCACGACGATAACAGATCAACTATGATCCATGATATCTGCGACAACTTCAATATGACAATCTTGAATACGGGAGAAATGACACGAATTCCTGCACCACCAGCAAGACCAAGTGCGCTAGACTTATCCCTTTGCTCGACATCGCTACGGTTGGGTTGCACGTGGAAGGTAATCCCTGATCCCCACGGTAGCGATCATCTGCCTATCGTAATTTCAATCGCCACCGGATTAAGACCATCGGAAACAATCAATGTTTCGTATGACCTCACACGAAACATTGATTGGAAATGCTACGCAAATTTGATATCTGAGAATCTAGAAACAACACAAGAACTTCCTCCGGAGGAAGAGTACACGTTTTTGGCTGGCTTGATTCTCGACACCGCGACTCAAGCTCAGACGAAACGTGTACCCGGCGCGAAAACTAACATCCGTCCCCCCAACCCGTGGTGGGACAAAGAGTGCTCAGAATTAAACGCGGAGAGAACTTCATCATTTGTCGAGTTTAGGAAAAACGGAACACCTGATAATTTCAGAAACTACGCGGCATTAGACGCTAAAATGAAAAGCTTGATTAAAGCGAAGAAAAGCGGTTATTGGCGTCGATTCGTAGACGGATTATCGAGAGAAACATCAATGAGCACTCTTTGGAACACAGCCCGACGAATGCGCAACAAAAACACCACAAACGAAAGCGAGGAATATTCTAACCGCTGGATATTCGATTTCGCTAAAAAAGTATGTCCTGACTCTGTTCCGGAACAGACAATCATGCGCGTCGCTTCATCAAACAGAAACGAAACACCTTTTTCGATGCTCAAGTTCTCACTTGAGCATCTACCGTGTAACAATAAATCTCCGGGGCTAGACAAAATCAAATTCAACTTGTTGAAAAATTTGCCTGACTCTGCCAAAAGGCGCTTATTGAATTTATTCAATAGGCTCCTTGAGGATAATATTGTCCCACATGATTGGAGACAAGTAAGAGTTATCGCCATTCAAAAACCAGGGAAACCAGCCTCCGATCACAATTCGTATCGGCCGATTGCTATGCTTTCCTGTATCCGGAAATTGTTCGAAAAAATGATTCTGTTTCGTCTAGACAATTGGGTCGAGACTAATGGCTTACTTTCAGATACACAATTCGGCTTCCGCAGGGGCAAAGGAACGAACGATTGTCTTGCGTTGCTCTCAACCGAAATTCAAATGGCATTTGCTCGTAAAGAACAAATGGCGTCAGTTTTCCTAGACATCAAGGGGGCTTTTGATTCAGTTTCCATAAACATCCTATCTGAGAAGTTGCATCAGCAAGGTCTTTCACCAATTTTGAATAACTTTTTGTATAATCTGTTGTCCGAGAAATACATGTATTTCGCGCATGGTGATTTGTCGACAATACGATTCAGTTACATGGGTCTTCCTCAGGGCTCATGCTTAAGCCCCCTTTTATACAACTTTTACGTGAACAACATTGATGAATGTATCAACACATCTTGCACGCTAAGACAACTTGCCGACGACAGCGTTGTGTCTATTATAGGACCCAAAGCTGCCGATCTCCAAGGACCATTGCAAGATACCCTCGACAACTTGTCGACATGGGCTTTTCAAATGGGTTTCGAGTTCTCTACGGAGAAAACTGAGCTGGTTGTATTTTCAAGGAAGCGAGAACCAGCACAATTACAGCTTCAACTAGGGGGTGAAACCATAGCTCAGGTCTTCACATTTAAATATCTCGGGGTCTGGTTCGACTCCAAAGGCACCTGGGGATGTCACATTAGGTATCTGAAACAAAAATGCCAACAGAGAATCAATTTTCTTCGTACAATAACCGGATCATGGTGGGGTGCCCACCCAGGAGACCTGATCAGGTTATACCAAACAACGATATTGTCCGTGATGGAATACGGATGCTTTTGCTTCCGATCCGCGGCGAACACTCATTTCATCAAGCTGGAAAGAATTCAGTATCGTTGATTGCGTATTGCCTTAGGTTGCATGCAGTCGACTCATACGATGAGTCTCGAAGTGCTCGCGGGCGTCTTACCGTTGAAAAACCGATTCTGGGATCTCTCATATCGATTGCTAATCCGATGCGACATCTTGAATCCGATGGTGATTGAAAACTTCGAAAGGCTTGTCGAGCTCAATTCTCAGTCCCGTTTTATGTCCTTGTATTTTGATTACATGGCTCAGAATATTAATCCTTCTTCGTTTGTTTCCAATCGTGCTCATTTCTTGGATACTTCTGATTCTACTGTGTTTTTCGACACATCCATGAGAGAAGAAATTCGTGGAATCCCGGATCACGTGCGCCCTCAAGTGGCCCCAAATATTTTTTATAATAAATTTAGAACAGTCAACTGTGAAAAGGTGTTTTACACTGACGGTTCAAACATCAACAGGTCCACAGGCTTCGGCATCTTCAATCAAAACATCACCGCTTCTCACAAACTCAATGATCCGGCTTCAGTTTACGTCGCAGAATTAGCTGCTATTCAGTACACCCTCGAGATCATTGAAACCTTGCCCAAAGACCATTACTTCATTGTCACGGACAGTCTAAGCTCAATAGAAGCTCTCCGGGCAATGAAGCCAGGAAAGTATCCCCCATATTTCCTGGGGAAAATACGGGAACACTTGCGAACTTTATCTGAACGGTCTTATTTAATATCGTTAGTCTGGGTCCCTTCGCATTGTTCCATTCCAGGCAATGAAAAGGCAGACTCATTGGCTAAGATGGGCGCATTAGAAGGTGATATTTATGAAAGACCAATCTGCTTCAATGAATTTTTCAGTATCTCTCGTCAGAAAACTCTCGAAAGTTGGCAAACTTCATGGAGCAATGGCGAACTGGGACGATGGCTACATTCCATTATCCCTAGGGTATCGACGAAACCTTGGTTCAGGGGGATGAACGTGAGTCGCGATTTCATTCGTGTTATGTCGCGGCTCATGTCAAATCACTACACCTTCAACGCACATCTCCGGCGTGTTGGGCTTGCGGAGAGCGGTCTCTGCACCTGTGGCGACGGTTATCAGGACATCGAGCATGTCGTGTGGTCGTGCGTAGAGCATCGTGACGCCAGGTCGAAGCTACTGGAATCCCTTAGGGCCCGAGGTAGACCGCCTGAGGTTCCGGTTCGGGATGTGTTGGCGAGTCGGGATAGTTTATATATGCTTCTCATATACCAGTACCTTAAACACATTGATATACAAGTGTAATGTGTTATCTCCCGCTCAGAAAGTATAAACTCCACCTACAGGTTCGACACTAACATCCGCCCGATTCTCTCGATCCCCGTCCCTGTCCACCATCTTCATTGGAACTAACAAGATCTTTTTTTGTCACTAACTTTTTCGTTACCCCTTCCCTGTCTCTTCACCATCTCGATGGCAACTAATTAGATCTTTATCGTTTTCAAACATTTTGTTCCCACATCCCCTTTTTACCCCGTTTCCACAATATTTACTTTTTTTTCATTCTCTTCCGTAACATCACCATCATCGTCCACGGAAGGCCGCCCCAGTCGAAAACCAGCATGCGGGCCACCCGCCGGGCCTTCGTAGCCTGGGGGTGTTTCCCGCGGACCCACACGGACCGAAGGATGCGGCCAACATGGATCTTCGCCAACGGCATATGGAAGACCCTCATGCGATATTCAATTCACCGGCCACTACCGATAGCTTCTCGAGAATCCGCTACCGCTACATTACATAATGATACTATTCTAGTTTTATGTTAGTCGTAATTAAGATTAGTAAATACCCTTGGCATCTTAGAGCTTAAGCAGTGTGCCTTAAAATTATACTATAATATTGAATAAAAAAAAAAAAAAAAACGAAACGCAGTCGAGCAAAGTGCTTACTCGAGCGACCGATGGTAGGATAAGAGCCCGAGTCATCCCAGTCTTCAGAGCCAATCCTTATCCCGAAGTTACGGATCCAATTTGCCGACTTCCCTTACCTACATTATTCTATCGACTAGA